>NW_027457905.1:960000-961226 GCF_050624435.1 Tenrec ecaudatus | reverse complement strand
AACCCTAACCCTAACCCTAACCCTAACCCTAACCCTAACCCTAACCCTAACCCTAACCCTAACCCTAACCCTAACCCTAACCCTAACCCTAACCCTAACCCTAACCCTAACCCTAACCCTAACCCTAACCCTAACCCTAACCCTAACCTAACCCTAACCCTAAGCCCTTAACCCTAACCTAACCCCCTAACCCTAACCCTAACCCTAACCCTAACCCTAACCCTAACCCTAACCCTAACCCTAACCCTAACCTAACCCTAAGCATAACCCTAACCCTAACCCTAACCCTAACCCTAACCCTAACCCTAACCCTAACCCTAAGCCTAAGCCTAAGCCTATGCCTTAAGCCTAAGCCTAACCCTAACCCTAACCCTAACCCTAACCCTAACCCTAACCCTAACCCTAACCCTAACCCTAACCCTAACCCCCCCCCCCCCCCCCCCCCCCCACCCCCCAAAACCCCCACCTAACCCTAACCCTAACCCTAACCCTAACCCTAACCCTAACCCTAACCCTAACCCTAACCCTAACCCTAACCCTAACCCTAACCCTAACCCTAACCCTAACCCTAACCCTAACCCTAACCCTAACCCTAACCCTAACCCTAACCCTAACCCTAACCCTAACCCTAACCCTAACCCTAACCCCTAACCCTAACCCTAACCCTACCCTAACCCTAACCCTAACCCTAACCCTAACCCTAACCCTAACCCTAACCCCTAACCCTAACCCTACACCCCTAACCCCTAACCCTAACCCTAACCCTAACCCTAACCCTAACCCCTAACCCTAACCCCTAACCCTAACCCTAACCCTAACCCTAACCCTAACCCTAACCCTAACCCTAACCCTAACCCTAACCCTAACCCTAACCCTAACCCTAACCCTAACCCTAACCCTAACCCTAACCCTAACCCTAACCCTAACCCTAACCCTAACCCTAACCCTAACCCTAACCCTAACCCTAACCCTAACCCTAACCCTAACCCTAACCCTAACCCTAACCCTACCCTAACCCTAACCCTAACCCTAACCCTAACCCTAACCCTAACCCTAACCCTAACCCTAACCCTAACCCTAACCCTAACCCTAACCCTAACCCTAACCCTAACCCTAACCCTAACCCTAACCCTAACCCTAACCCTAACCCTAACCCTAACCCTAACCCTAACCCTAACCCTAACCCTAACCCTAACCCTAACCCTAACCCTAACCCTAACCCTAAC